>NC_134413.1:57354550-57369550 GCF_038048845.1 Mixophyes fleayi
AACTGAACTTATTCCTCGCAGCCATAGATGTGGAAGAAAATGAGGGTGGAGCTGTTGGCATGACACGGTCATCTTCAGAGGACAATCTCCTGACCAGCAGGTCTTTGCACCGCTGTAGACTTGTGTCCGCCGGAAACAGAGACACAACATACGCTTTAAACCGAGGATCGAGCACGGTGGCCAGAATGTATTCCTCTGATTTTAAAAGAGTGACCACCCTCGGATCCTGGCAAAGCGTACGAAGGGCTACATCCACAAGAGCTACATGCTTGGTGTAATCGCAATGGTTTACCAGCTCCTTCCTCACTTTCTTCAGCTGCTTCTGCAACAGCCTGATCAGGGGAATGACCTGACTCAAGCTGGCAGTGTCGGAACTGACTTCTCGTGTGGCAAGTTCAAACGGCTGGAGAACCTTGCACAACACGGAAATCAGTCTCCACTGCGCCTGACTCAGGCGCATCCCCACTCCTTTGCCTATGTCGCAGCTGGCTGTGTAGGCCTGAATGGCCTTTTGCTGCTCCTCCATCCTCTGCAGCATATAGAGGGTGGAGTTCCAGCGCGTCATAACCTCTTGTTTGAGGTGATGGCAGGGCAGGTTCATGGTTTTTTGATGTGCCTCTAGGCTGCGGTAGGCACTGGCTGAATGCCGAAAGTGCCTAGCAATTTTGCGCGCCACCGCAAGCATCTCCTGCACACCCCTGTCACTCTTGAGGTAATGCTGCACCACCAAATTAATGGTGTGGGCAAAACATGGGACGTGCTGGAAATTGCCCATATTTAATGCCCGCACAATGTTACTGGCATTGTCTGACACCACAAATCCCCATGAGAGTCTAAGTGGGGTGAGCCACTGGGAGATAATTTCCCTCAGTTTCTCTAATATGCTGTCAGCGTTGTGCCTCTTATTAAAGCCTGTAATACACAATGTTGCCTGCCTTTGCACAAGAAGCCATTTTGTAAATGCTGCTACTGATGCAGCTGTTGCTGTTGCTGCGGAAGGGGATGCATCTACCCAGTGGGCTGTCACAGTCATATAGTCCTTCGTTTGCCCAGAACCACTTGTCCACATGTCCGTGGTTAAGTGGACAGTGGGTACAACCGCATTTTTTTAGAGCACTGAGGACACTTGATCGTACTTCTCTGTACATTTTTGGTATCGCCTGCCTAGTGAAGTGCAATCTCGACGGGATTTGGTACCGGGGACACAATACCTCCATCAACCCTCTAAATCCCACTCCACTGATGGCGGACACCGGGCGCACGTCTAACACCAACATTGCAGTTACAGCCGCAGTTATACGCTTTGCAATAGGGTGACTACTATCGTATTTTGTGGTCATGGCAAACGAGTGTTGGACGGTCAATTGTTTTGTGAAAGACTTAGCGGTCTTACGACTTCCCCTCTGGGAAGATGACCGACTAACAGCAGCAGTGGCACTAGGAGGCGTACCGCTGCAGGATTCCTCGGATGAATCCCGTATTGAAGAGGACTCAGTCTGGCTGCTGACTTGGGCTGCAGGACTGAATCTGATGGAGATCGTGGAGGAAGTTGACGAGGAGGGTGTTGCTGGGGTGTATCCAACTGGACCCCGGGATTTAGGTGTCCCTGTACCGATGACGGTCCTAGCCCCAGTTCCTGAACTAACCACTGAACTATGAAGGTTATTCAGGTGACGTATAAGGGAGGATGTCCCTAGGTGGGCAAGATCCTTACCCCTGCTTATTTGAGCTTTACATAAGCTACATATGGCCATACATTGGTTGTCCGGATTTGGATAAAAATAACTCCAGACCGAAGAGGTGCATTTTTTGGTCTTCTGACCAGGCATGACTATGGGCTTTTTCATCCCATGGACATCAGCTGTTTCCCCCCCTGGTGCCTCATTTTCAATAACCACATCACCATCCTCATCATCAAGTTCCTCCACAGCGCCAGCTTCATCATCAATAGCCTCCTCCCGAGCCACCTCTTCCCGTACAGTGATGGGAAGGTCAGGCTTGACAACCACCAACACCCTTGGACTCGCCTTGGGGATTTGTGATCATTTCTCTTTAGAAGGCAGAGTTGTTTGCTGTTTTGTTGCTGACAGCATAACTCTCTTCAATTTTTTGTAGGGAGGGAGGAGGAGGAGGGCTAAGATCCTTGGGTGAAGCTGGACCACTAGTCATGAACACGGGCCAGGGCCTAAGCCGTTCCTTGCCACTACGTGTCGTAAATGGCATATTGCCAACTTTACGTTTCTCCTCAGATGATTTTAAGTTTCTCTTTTTGCTATTTTTTGAGAACTTGGGCTTTTTGGATTTTACATGCCCTGTACTAGGAGATTGGGCATCGGGCTTGGAAGACGACGTTGATGGCATTTCATCGTCTATGTCATGACTAGTGGCAGCAGCTTCAGCATTAGGAGGAAGTGGGTCTTGATCTTTCCCTACTTTATCCTCCAAATTTTTGGTCTCCATTATATGTAGCACAAGATACTGCAGAATGTGTGAACTTGGTAATATTGCAGTACCAATGGGCTTATACTGCAGGATTGGTTTTGCAAATTTTGTTGTAATTATTATTTATTTTTTTATAACTTTTTTTTAATTTTTTAAACACTTGGGAATACTGGGGAAATAACTATGCCCTTAGATGCACAGACCACAGGAAACAGCACGACTGGACTGAACAGGACACAGCAGCACCACTGAACTCAAAATTGACAGAGCACAGCAAACAGCACCACTGGACTGTTACTGCAGAGCACAGCACAGAACTAAACAGCACAGCACGAGATCTACCAGGACAGAGGACCACCTAACACACCCTCCCTCTACCCTGATCAATGCCCGAGTGAAGATGGCGGCGACTAGCGGGGAATTTATAGGATCCGAGTATCGCGAGATCCGACAGCGGGATTATGACTCCGAGCCTCGGTTTCAGGTTTTCATTTGGCGCCAATACCCGGATGTCTCGGATCCGACTCGGATCGGCAACGTTCGGGTGGGCTCGGATTCACGAAATCCGAGTGCGCTCATCTCTAATATAAACCAAGGATCATGTTCCATCAAAATATGACTTTTACATACCCAAAAGCCTTTCCTCTGGCATTTCTCCACTTCTCACACTTGGCATAAAGGACTGCCTGCCTGAGGTTAAAGGCATCATGACATGACCCAAGATAACCAGCCGAAACACTCAATATATATCATGTTAGCATCACAGACCATCTGCACATTCCATGAGTGGTAGTGGTGGTGATTAATGAAAACATCTGCCCTGTGGTGAGGTGGTCTCAGCCCAATATGAGTGTAATCTATAGCTCCCAAGACATTAGGCAGTCCTGAGTGCCTATAGAAAGATACCTTTAGCTCATGCCACTGACTCCTGGCTGGGAAAGCAACATTCTTTTTAGGGCACTTCACGCCTGAGACAAGTGCCTGGAAAATGTCACCTGTGTTATGCCTACCACTCGAGGTCACAGACTGAAAGGAGCCTGTAGCCATAAAGTTGACAGCACACAATAATGTGTACAGTCCAGATGCTGCATGAGAGCATGATGTTTCCGAATCCAAATCAATTGTCATCTGCTCATAAAGGCTCAGGAGGTTAGTGGGGTTGAGGAGAAACATTTGCACTACCACCTGATCAGACAGGGAGTCCAGGTTCAAATGAACACCAAAAACACGGGTTGCACATGGCCTCCGTGGAACCTGGGGCTGGTGTTCATCATCATCCTCCTCCCTCCTTTCTGTCTTCATCACATGCAATGCCTGAAATCGCCATTATCCAACAAACCCACTCCTGCAAACATGTTTTTGTTCTTTTTTTTTTTTTTCATGGGCACCATGATTATTACCCAGTATTGTTTTATTAATGTTTGTTCCCAATTGTAAAGCACTACGGAATTTGCTGGCGCTATATAAATGATGATGATTAACTGCAGGCCAATTAAATGTGATTTCTTCAATCTTGCCTCTCACAACCACCTCTTTTGTTTTCACTGTTTGGATGGCGGTTCAGTGGCAGTTGTGCAAACCCCAGCTTAGTAAATCTGGCTGTTTGTATGTTCATCGTTGTTAAAATCGAGATGGCGATCTGTAAAGTGGTGGTTTTTAAAAATTATTATTCTGGTGGTTTCCTCTTTAGTAAACGCGGCAGCTTGTAAACCACCCTTTAGTAAATTTAGCCTCAAGTCTTCCCCCAGTCTCTGGAAGACCATAATAGACATTCACCAGGCAGGTGAAAACTCATGTGTCCCAACTACAGACCTAATTCCTATTAATCACAAACCGTAAGCCAAATTAACAACAAACCACCTTAAACATCTCCCAGATTTATTCCATGGGTATAGTCCATTTTATCAGAGAAAAACAAGCCCGCGCTCGGTATATCCCATATTGTATGTGGTACCAGCTGCCCATATATGTATACAAAACAAAAAGACAGTTGTAGGCGCTTATGCTTTAAACTGCATATCTGTGTGTGTCTAGCAAAATGAAAATGTGAGATATTAGTTCATATTTTGATCAAAAGATTTAAACCTGCATCCCAGCGTCAAGGGCACCTCAGTATATGCAGGTCCTACACTGACCTATATGCTTTAAACACCATCAACATGCAGTTAAAATCAGTAGAAATAAAGTAAAAATAGTCAGTTTTATGCCTGGGAGGTCAGGGATAATACCAAAATTATAAACCTTTTTCACTATCCCTAAATATCCTAGTCAGAACCCTGTTAACAGATGCAGAAAAAGCCTTTGACATGGTTGACTGGCACTTCATGCAGCACTAGGATGGAGTATTTGGGAGATGGCCCTACATGCCCCCATAAAATACTCACCTTATGTATCCTAGTAGAGGAGATTTTATATATCAATAGTTTATCAAAATATTTCTCCACTTCCAATGGGACTATGCATCAATGTCTACAATCTCCACTCATATTTATTCTTTGTATAGAAGCTCTAGCTATAAAATCCAACTCGAATATAAGCGGTATGAAAGTAGGTGACGCCGAACATAAAGTTTCATTTGCTGATGCCCTCTTGGCCTTTATTTCCAACCCCATAATTGAATTCCCTAATCTTGTTAATGAATTGTAGAAATTTAGCACCCTTTCAAGCTTTAACTGTATAATTCAAACTCTGTTGTTCTTACTAGAGATGAGCGGGCTCGGATTTCGCTAATCCGAGCCTACCCGGACAGTGCGGATCCGACGGGATCCGAGCACTGTTCGGGTACTTCCGGCCGCCCAAGGAATGCAAAACGAGGCTATGACATCCAAGTCTCGCGTCGGATCTTGCGAGACTCGGATCTCATAAATGCCCCGCTCGCGGCCGCCATCTTCATTCTCCCTGTGGTTACTGAAGAGGGAGGTTGATGTGCTCTGTCCTGCTGATTACTTTAGTCAAGTGGTGCTTTGTCCTGCTGAGTCCATTAGTACTTTGTCCAGTGCTCTGTCCTGCTGATTCCAGTGGTGCTTTGACCAGTGTCTGTGCTGCTGAGTCCAGTGGTGCTTTTGTCTTGTATTTGTTTCTGATAAGTCCATAGCAATTTGTTAATTAGCCAAAAATCATTTAAAAATGTAAAAAAAATACCCAATTTTTTTTTTTTTTTAAAAAATATAAAAATATAATTGAAAAAGTATAAAAAATATTATAGAGCAATATATTCTTGCAGTCCCAAAAAAGAGGAACTGTCATTTCTATTACTACGTTCATTGTTTCTGTAGTTCCAAAAAAGAGGAACTGCTATTTCTTTTACTATGTTCATTGTTTCTGTAGTTCCAAAAAAGAGGAACTGCCATTTCTATTACTATGTTCATTGTTTGTGCAGTCCCAAAAAAGAGGAACTGCCATTTCTATTACTACGTTCATTGTTTGTGCAGTGCCAAGTTACCTGAGTTGTCCCCCCTCCAGTGTTTACTCCGAAAGAGTTTTTAGTGCAGCGGGGAACCTGGTCAGTGAGCGGCGAAGGAGGTTGCTTCCTCACAACGTTGAAAAAATGATGTTCATAAAATGAATGATCAATTCCTCAATCAAATACAGCACTGGCCTCCAGATACTACAGAGGGACCTGTGGTTGTGGAGTCCAGCGGGGACGAATTGATAATGTGTGAGGATGAGGAAGTACACACTGAAGGGGGAGAGGAATCAGAGGATGAGGATGAGGACGACATCTTGCCTCAGTAGAGCCAGTTTAGTTTGTACAGGGACAGATGAATAGCTTTTTTGGTGTGGGGGCCCAAACAAACCAATCATTTCAGCCACAGTTGTTTGGTATGCGCTTTTGCTGAAATGATTGGTTTGTTAAAGTGGGCATGTCCTATTTCAACAACCTAAGTGTGGGTGTGAGGGCCCAAGGACAATGCCAAAAAAAGAGGTGCAAGATGGAATTATGTGACCGTCCAACAGTCGTTTGCCATGAGCACAAAGTACGACAGTAGTCATCCTATGGCAAAGCGGATAACTGCGGCCTTAACAGCTATGTTGGTGTTAGACATGCATCCGGTGTCCGCCATCTGTGCAGTGGAATTCAGTGGAATAGCGTGAGAACAAAGAAAGACTAATTAATTTTGTCTTTTCTATACTCAATCAACCCGCTGACACCTGACTCCTTGACCAACATTGCTGTGTGACCGGATCATATAGTGCATTAAGCGCTTTCTACATTTCCAATCTGGCTGGGCCAATATGCAATATGTAACACTTAACCTCAGGTATCAAACCTTTATTGTCCTATAATTTGTAAACTCACGAGTAGGGCTCTTTTACCTCTCTGGCTGTTTGGAACAGCACTGTAATAAAACCAAACTGGGTATTACAAATTGTAAAGCGCTATAGAATATGCTGGCACTATTAAAATTAATGTTTATAATAATGTTAAAAAAGATGAAATAATAAACATTTCTAGGTCTCAGGAGTACTAAAGTGTACTTTGTATCTTTCTTGAAATTACCTTTTTTCAATGATTATTTAGATAACTCCAAAACAGTGTTACAGAGGATGATCTTCATGTAGAGCTGCCCAGGACACCACCCGTCTCTGATAGCTGGTCCCCCATATTCACTATGTGAACATATCCTGCAGGCCATAGATCACAATGAGCACAACACCATGGATTGCTTAAAAGACATGCTATAAGCATCGAGGAGACGAAGGATGAGTGCAAGAGTGCCATCACACCTCTATGAATTGTTCTTAATTTGCACAGTTGAGCAACACTCTTGAAGCTATTGTGGGGGTTGGCCAGTGCCTGGCAGCCATACTTAATCAGCTGGTTCCATCTGCATCTGTCATTTGTAAGCCTAAAGGAAGCAGAGAACTCAAGACCTGCTCATGCAGCCCCCCAGTGCTTGGGCCACAAGGAGACAGGTGTGGAGGGCAGCATCTAACATTGGCCCTGCGGGAAAAGGCTTGAAAAGCAAAAATAAAAATTAATTTTCAAAATATTAACAAAATATTACTCACATTCAGTTCTTTTTCCATTAATTATACAATGGGAATAGATATCCATAGTAAAAAATATCCAATACATTTGGTTCAGTACAAAAATAGATGGTGCATAGCGAAATGTGTCCATCTCGTTGTAAACATTTTTAATGATTCTTTTCTAAACATGTTGCAGCAACATTTTCATGCAGCATGTACACAAAAAATACAAAATAATGATTTGTAAGTAGAATTTAAAAATACAGCTGAAGCGTAATCTAGACATACGCTCTGAAAGTGAGATACTCCCAAGTGGGCCTGGGCTCTACGTCAATGTAGTCTGCCTCTTGGCTAGCAAGCTCAATCTATATTTGTGTTTGAATGTTCTATAAACAGACAATTTACAGAAATGTGTAAAGCTACAGATGTCAAACATTATGTACAGTATATTTGAAAAATCTCTCCAAAACTTAGTTGCATAGTAAAAATGAATTTAAAATACAAGGAGCATACTATGGTGCTATAGGGCTAATATACTGACAAGTCATGTTTCTCATTATGATAACAAACATTGCATATTGCTGCTGTGATAATTTCTGCCATAATCACTGATTACCTCATCACAGAGGATCATAGGCGTGCCTGGGAATTTGAAAACCAGATTGCAGATGAGGAGAGATGCATCACACATAGCCTGGACATTGATAGAATTAAAATGTTTCTTATTCTGACAACAGAGTTAATTTCTTCCTGATGGTGCCAACACTACATGGAGTACCGAACAAATGCCCAATGATGTGGAAAACCATTGATTCTACTCCCATCACAAAGGGATAGATACTCTGACAAGATCTTGGAACTTCAAACCAGGGTGTGTGGTTTCTCCTGAAGAAAATCAAGAGAGGAAGTAAAAGTAATAGCAGTTCTTCCATTCTGGCCACGCTGGCCGTGCTTTGCAATACAATAACCTTGGCCTCTACCACTTCTGCCAGATCTTTTGATTGTTCAACCGAACCAAAAGACTCTGCATTTAATATGGTGGAGATTGAGCACATATTTTTTGTATTAATCCAGTTGTGGCTAACATACTTCAGGTACTCTATTTAATTCAAGAAGGTCATTGCACAGGTTTTGTCATCGTGTTACTAAATACAAGATTGGCATCCGATAATCTGGTAGGAAGATTTTTTTCAAGTAGCTAAAAGAATTCATCCTAGTATCAAATCTATTGCATCACATTGAGACCTCAATTTGGTTTTGAAGACTCTAGTATTAGAACCATTTGAACCCTTACATGAAGTTTCACTTAAATGAATTACACTCAATGTACTATTCTTAGCATCTTGAGTTTTAGAGCAGGACAACTTAAGGCTTTATGGTAGAAGGAAACATTTTTTAACATGTACACTGATAAAGAACAATTCCTGCCTTCTTGTTTAAGTAGTTTCCACATTTCATATAAATCAAGATATTAAAACTGGTCAGAACAATTTCTGTGTATCTCAATAATAAAGAAATTCAGAAAGACGGATAATCTATTTGTACTTCCTGAAAGTCCACGTCAAGGGCAAGCTCTATCCAAACACACTCTTGCAAGATGGATTACAGAAGTCATTCCACATGCTTATAAGAGAAATAGACATGAGGTGGCACAAATACCGAATGCGCATTTCACAAGGGTGGTGGTAACCTCCTGGGCACAAAGATTTAGGATTTAGCAAATGATCTGTGCAAAGCAGTAGGCTGGTCAAAGATCCACAGCTTCTCTTGACATTACCTTCTGGAAGTCATAGCTGATGATGCTCAGTTTTAAAGGATAATTCCTCAAGTAGTTGTCAATAAAATATTTTATAATCATGGATTAATCGGTGTGCTTGATTCTTGGGTCCATCCTGAGTTTATTGATTAGGTGCATCCTATTCATTATGGTTGCCATAGAGTCTGATGAGGAAATAAGCAAGTTATACACCAGTGTTGGCTAACCTGTGACACTCAAGGTGTTGTGAAACTACAAGTTCCAGCATGCTTTGCCAATATACAGCAGTTTATTGCTGGAAGGGTATGCTGGGACTGTTGTAGTTTCACAACACCTGGAGTGTCACAGGTTAGCCAACACTGTTATACACATTGATAATTTAATCTCCTTGAAATACTCCATGGCATGCCAAATATCCCCTCCCAGCAGGGGAGGGCTGGCAGACTTTAGGCCGGGGTGCAAGCACACAGCACTGGCCCATATATACAGTCAAGTCCATAAATATTGGGACATCGTCACAATTCTCATATTTTGGGCTCTATACACCACCACAATGGATTTGAAATGAAACTAACATGACGTGCTTTAACTGCAGACTTTCAGCTTTAATTTGAGGGTATTTATATCAAAATCAGGTGAACAGTGTAGGAATTACAACGGTTTCTATATGTGCCTCCCACTTTTTAAGGGACAAAAAGTAATGGGACAAACTAAACAATCCTACATCAAACTTTCACTTTTTAATACTTTGTTGCAAATGCTTTGCAGGCAATTACAGCCTGAAGTCTGGAAGGCATAGACATCACCAGACTCTGGGTTTCATCCCTGGTGATGCTCTGACAGGCCTCTACTGCAAATGTCTTCAGTTCCTGCTTGTTCTTGGGGCATTTTCCTTTCAGTTTTGTCTTCATCAAGTGAAATGCATGCTCAATCGGATTCAGGTCAGGTGATTGACTTGGCCATTGCATAACATTCCATTTGTTAGCCTTCTATGAGTTCTGAAGCATTTGACTGAATATGAGCAGATAATATTGCCCGAAACACTTCAGAATTCATCCTGCTGCTTTTGTCAGCAGTCACATCATCAATAAATACAAGGGAACCATTTCCATTGGCAGCCATACATGCCCACGCCATGACACTACCACCACCATGCTTCACTGATGAGGTGGTATATTTTGGATCATGAGCAGTTCCTTTCCTTCTCCATACTCTTCTCTTCCCATCACTCTGGTACAAGTTGATCTTTGTCTCATCTGTCCATAGGATGTTGTTCCAGAACTGTAATGGCTTTTTTAGATGTTGTTTGCCAAACTCTAATCTGGTCTTCCTGTTTTTGTGGCTCACAAATGGTTTACATCTTGTGGTGAACCCTCTATATTCACTCTTGTGAAGCCTTCTCTTGATTGTTGGCTTTGCCACATATACACCTACCTCCTGGAGAGTGTTCTTGATTTGGCCAACTGTTGTGAAGGGGTTTTTCTTCACCAGGGAAAAAATTCTTCTGTCATCCACCACAGTTGTTTTCCGTGGTCTTCCGGGTCTTTTGGTGTTGCTGAGCTCTCCGGTGCGTTCTTTCTTTTTAAGAATGTTCCAAACAGTTGATTTGGCCACACCTAATGTTTTTGCTATCTCTCTGATGGGTTTGTTTTGATTTTTCAGCCTAATGATGGCTTGCTTCACTTTATTTATTTTTTTACATACCTGGCTAAATATAATGGAATTCATCAAAATGTAAAAAGCCTGTTTTCTTTAAAAACCTGATATTTTTGCCAGCAAAAGAGCTTGTTTTTGTATTATCCTGGCCCAGAGCTGGATTAAGGCTCTGGGGTAACCCCTATGATGTAACATAGTTATCATTTTAGACAAGTACACAGGCAATACTGTGTGCACCACTGTTAGGTGCACACAGTTCTGCCTTCACGAGCAGTATGTGTGAAGCGGGACATACCTCCCAACTGTACTAAGCGAAACAGTCACCCAATTTCGGGACTGTCCCACCAGATTCAGGACAGTTGGCAGACTGTCCTGTTGTCTCATACCTGTTCTTGTCACTTTCACCACTTGCGGCTGCTGGTTACTTTAGCTCATTTGCTGGTTGTCTGGATCCTGGAATATTGGAGGCCCTATTTGGAAAAAAAATGGATACATCAAATTTAGAAAACTCCAACCAGTCCCAGTGTTAAATCAATAGCACACACATTTTATAATTAGGCCTCCCTCAAGCCACAACATTAAAATAGTTATATTTACATTTGCTAAATAGATCTCTTTCCCTCCAACCAACCCTGACATTAGATATCAAACACATTTGATATACAAAACTATTTCCCTCCCTCCAAACAGCCCCAGCAATAACTTAAATAGCATTTACATTTAACAAATATTACCATTTCCCACAACAATCACAGGCATTAAATAATACATAATTACATTTAATAAATAGACCTCATTTTCCATAAACAGCCCACAATCAATAAATGGCTCCCAAAACACCCCAGCATTACAGTA
Source organism: Mixophyes fleayi (assembly GCF_038048845.1). Classification (NCBI taxonomy): domain Eukaryota; kingdom Metazoa; phylum Chordata; class Amphibia; order Anura; family Limnodynastidae; genus Mixophyes; species Mixophyes fleayi. The sequence goes on from NC_134413.1 coordinate 57,366,234, forward strand.
AAGGTCCAATCACCAAATTATAAATTCATAGGCCCCACTATTAAATTAAATTGCCCCACCATTACCCCACAAATAAAATAGTACCCAATAATTAGCCCCCATCTGCACTTCACAATTAATAGCCTACCTCCCACATTATATTAGGATCCCCTCTCTCTCCCACACTACAATCGTTTGCTGGCCCCCACACAAACACACTGCATTCATTTACTGGCCCCTACACAAACACACTGCATTCATTTACTGGCCCCCTCACACACACACACACACACCATGTAGTGGCCCCCTCAAACACACACACACACACACCACATGTAGTGGCCCCCTCACACACACCACATGTAGACTTAGTGGCCTACACACACACACACACACACACACCACATGTAGTGGCCTCCACACACAAACACACACAGTGGCCCCCTCACACACACACACCACATGTAGTGGCTACCTCACACATACACACACAACATGTAGTGGCCCCCTCACACACACAACATGTAGTGGCCACCTCATACACACACACAACATGTAGTGGCCCCCTCACACATAATATGTACTGACACACAATATACTGACTGACGCACACTATACCCTGACAGACACACACACACACACACACACACTATACGCTGACTGACACACACTATACACTGACGCACACTACACACTGACCTACTACCTCCCAGCCCCCGCCAGCACTTATTCCAGACGCGCCGCGCGCTGGATGTCCTCTTTACACATGGGACGGCACCTGTCACGTGGTGCGCGTCCCATGTGACCAATAGGAAGCCAGGAGGCCCCAATAGTGGAAGGGAGGGAGAGGGGCTGGTCCCAGAGGAGGGAACAACCACCAAGTAATAAACACTAAGGGCTGGCCCAAAATTGATTTTTGTTTGGTCCGGCCCGGGGGGCATGTGCCCCCCTGCCTCCCGGCCCAGCCTCCCCTGCCTCCCAGGTTGTCCTATATATGTTTTTCAAAGACAGCTTAAAGTCACTCAAATACAACGAATGAAGGATCGGTCACATTACATAACCTCCAGCGGTGGCAACTTTTTTCCTCTCCCTACTCATTTGATTATGACAACTCTAACAAATGGGTTAATCCTTAGAGTACCACAAGGAAATTAAATTAATCATTAAGTATAATTTGTTTGGATTTACAATCCTGTCATGATCTCCGCCATGGAGAGCGCTGATCTTCTGCAATGCACATTAGCAGAACACAATAAGCCAAAACATACGCCTACATGTACATGATAGTACATCAGAGACAATGTGACAAGTGTAGATGCTGTGGGGTCTAGGTTCGTATAACTGATGGAAAAGTTATCTTATTATTTAGGACCCTTAAGCTATAATGGCTCTTAAGCTATAATCATAAATCAATAAGCTATAATCATAAATTAAGCTAATCAGACAATGAGTTTTAAAGTATTAATGTATGCTTTTGACATATTCAATGTTTTCTGTCGGATCAGCTAAAGATGGTTTTTGTTCTTTAAGCCAAGTTCAGATATTTCGTGTCAATTTCCTCTTGACTAAACTAGACAACCGCAACCATCTACACTTCCGTGAATGTCTGGAAAAAACTAGAAATGCGCTATCCACAGAACATTCCAGATAAAAAAAAAGAAGAATCAAAGGATATTGAGAAATATCAGAAATCAACATGTTAACAATAATGATATTTTATGCCTATTCTGCCATACTGCAGAAAATTTAATTTCCTCTTACTGGTTTCGATGTATCTGTATACGTGCAATATATGTTTATATCAAAATAGTATACTGATAATTAATTGGTTGATTTACACTGACGTGATTATGACACGATAATGTTTATAAAAATAAGTCATTTTAAAGAAATAAAGCAGTTCAATTTCGACACCAGACAGCTCGTGTGGTCTCTTTTTTTTGAGCTCTGATCGATCATATACATCATACTGCTGATACAGCATTATACATATAATCTTTGGCTTGTCAATTGAAGGTTAAGTATACCTCTATATAGCAATACAGGAGTTTCAGCCCTAACAATGCCTACATATCATGACACCTGAATGCTTAGAGTTTTGAACAGAAGCCACATTGCAGGGCTACTATCATGGGTCACAATAATTCATTGCTAACTCCAAGATTTTTTAAACTGGGGTGTTTTTATTTTACAATGGCACAAAAAAGGATGCCCTTTTAATATAGAGTCAGGCAATATTTACTGTCTTTAAAGAAATTATCTGGGAATTCACTAATATGATTTCTGTACTTGGGGTAAGTAACCCAGTCTTAAGGGTAGAGAAGTTAAAAAATATAATTCTTGAACTCTTCTGTCCAAGAGTTTCCATGGTGCAAGTTAATCTCACATGTCATTTCCTCAAAGCTTTCAAACTCTGTGCAACATAGGACATGAAATACATGTTTGTTACCCTTCTCCGCTTCACTAATCCATAATTCATTTACTCAAAAAGGAAGGAAGCACTTAGGTATGGAAACCCTCTACTGACAAAATATGCTTTTTTATAAAAAGGGCTATTGCAATTGGCCATAATAAAGGTATTTCCAAACAATACCGGATCATGTCCAAGCCTCCATCCTTAGAAGGTATGTGCTATCCCCTCTTGATGTGATTGAATGTGCACAACAAGAGTTATATTAATTTTCATTCATCATTGCATTCAAATTTTCTTTTGACAATAATTAAGCAGGGCATTTTATTGAATTTAAAGCATGTGATTTAATAATCATTCTTAAATTTAATCTATTGTTTACTGGAAAAACAGTGTTTCAATCCACTGATCTGTACATCCCACACAGCCTCTATAAGGGTAGATGACCTTTTGACTTTAGCTCATTGGCTATTGTCCCCAAACCCCATAACGTTTGAATAAATTGTTATATCCTGCAGTATTTTTTAAATTGTCTTTTAAATTTACATCTGTATTTTGCACGGTTGCTTACCTTAACCATGTTGTACAGTAGAGGTTTATTTCTTAACAAAATAGAAACAAAAACATTCAGATATTTAGAAACATTTGGAGAAGACAATGTATTAACTGTTATATTGACAAAAAATTCAGCAATTAATTATTACCACAATGATGCAACACCAAAGTCAAATGCACCAGAAAACGTAATACTGGAATTTCAAGTCTTTGCTCTTTCATGGGCACATAACGGTCATTCAATGTGAATTAGTGGCAACTACTTGTATAACCTTGTGTTCTAGAAATTGTATTGGATTCAATGTTATTTCTCAACATAAATTTCAATTTAACCATACTTTGTCTTTCTGCTGAGGAGTAGTATTTGAAACAT